>NW_025335065.1:0-923 GCF_018152115.1 Drosophila rhopaloa
GAATTCAGCTGATGAGAGTTTGGAGAATCCAGCTGAAAAGGGCTGAGAGTTTGGAGAATACAGCTGGTGTGAGTTTTGAGAACCAGCTGGTGAGAAAGTGCATTTGAGAGTAGGAGTAACGGTAGAACGCTGCGGATTTTTTTCCTTAGTATGGTGCCGTGCCCAAACCGAAAAGGAGAAGACAGAAGTACTGGGATACGCCGGCCTATATAAGCAGGCCGGAGCATTGCGAAGTGGATCAGTGGATCAGAAGGGAGTCAACCAGCAAGATCAGTAGACAAGCAGAAAACCAGTGGAATAAAACAAGTCAAGTCAACATCAGGAGGAAGCAGAGCCGCGCCGAGCCAACAGGAGCAAGATCGCTACATCAAGACGTTCGGGACTTAGAGTTGAAGTCTCCGGAGGTGAGAAACAGGTAGCTGAGGTCCTTGAGGCATCACGTGGCTAAGTCCAGGCGCTTTGCCTCTAATTCTGGTCAGCGATTTGAGCTTGGCGTATTGCTCGGCAAACTGACAGAAGTGAATAAAGAGTCCTTCGACAAAGAACCGTGTGCTCGGAAGGGAAGTTGTCCAGAACCAGCGGTCGTGCGAAAAACAATTACCTTGTCGAATTCCGGCGTACGCCTAAACCGACAGGTGAGAATTGTGCAGGCCCTGGTGCGATTAGCCAAGAAGGAAACGCGTCCAAACCACGGGCGAAGGGAGAGGCGTATGAGCGTAAGGAGAGCACAGTAGTTCACCGCCAGAGTCCTAGACGGGTAGCTAACCAAATCCCGGAGAGCCAAAGCAGCGTTTTAGTCTCACAAGAGCATGCGGACAACGGAGCCAGGATCTGCGCTGCAAGCAGAGTTGTGAGGACATCGAGGACACTATAGACGACGAGCAGTCATCGAAATTCCAGCAACAAACCAAGCTACACTCCGA